>NC_088653.1:14744653-14787153 GCF_964019385.1 Sycon ciliatum
ATTTTATCACGATTCGATCCTTTAGTCCTTCTTATTTTCTATAAATTATCATGATTTCTTTGCCATATCCCCTAAATGTGATCCTTCGGAGCTATTTTAGCCATTTTAGTATAGCATTTGTACTATAGTGTCCATAGGATGTTGCCTATTTTAGTTTCAAGACTGTAAGAACAACAGAGTTCAGCATCTGCAGCACAGTGGCTGGGTGGTATAAGGGGTTGCTTGAGATAGATATTGTTGTGGGTTCGAATCCTGGTTGCTCTCTTCCTTTGTCTGCTTTCTTTCAAATTTTCTTTCTGAAGTGGAGAGAAAATTTCCAAGTCCCCCAAAGTAGAAAGATTTCAATGCCTGAGTGGTCAATATAAATAGTCGACACAAGCGGTCGATATTACGGCGATATGGGTACTGTAGGACCAGCCAAGGATCACACGAATTAAGGCCGATTCATACTCCAGTTCGCGTACCGGAAACGCGCCGAAAAAAAAGGTGATCTGAGCTGAACTATTTCCTGTGCGCGAAATGAAGCATTAATCGGCCTTAACGCTGCGTTTACATGAGAATGTTCAACCCGGGCTGAATTCGACCCGGGTTGAATATTCTCATGTAAACGCAGCCTTAGTGGATGGCGATATAGAAGAGTGATGAGACTGATGTGCCGAAGTTTGTATGATGGTGTATATTCCACGTACAAGCGTAAAAATGGGGATATATTATACTTCTGCTGACCTTCATACAAACTGGCAGTCAACTCCTCTTAGGCCACCCCTAACCCCAGGGCAACGGTATAATTATATGGGGTAAATGTGGGGTTTATTATGGGGTTAATATTGAGCTGGGGTTTGTATGCCCAATATAAATCATCTGCATAACGGGGGAATTGACTGGAAGTTTGTATGAAAGGTCAGTATAACGATTCGCACAGGCACTATAACTTCTAACACATCTAAAGAAGAATACAATCTACCGTTTGGGGTGGAAGGACTAAAACCCATCCACCAAAAGAGGAAGTTTCTACCCAAATCTGATAGGTCAAACACAAACGTCACCCTGCTTTTCCCTGTGAAACAACTGGCCAAACTCGGCACACGAAAAAAAACAATACCAAACCCAAAGCTCAAGTAAAAGTGAAAACAAGACTGTTGCAATGGGGGTGGGGTGGATTTCTACCGTTGTAATACTATGGTCATACTTACGTATAGTTGGTGGGGCATTAAAGACTGAGGCTGTAAATACAGGAGAGCAGAAAATGAGCTCTATTATTATTTTTAAACAATTGACGAGGAGACAATAGTCGTAAAATGGCAATAAATAAGATAAATTGTGCACTCATAACAAAGGCAAAAATGAAAAAAGTCAAGTTCCATAACGTTTTCTTGTGACTGTCATCAGTGGAACGCCGTCACATAAAAATGTAATAACTAAAACACACACTTATATACATGTAGCTAATATGGTTTCAGGTAGATTACAGTGGAGATCGGATAAAACGACAGTCTTTCGGGAGAAAGCAAAATGTCGCTATATTCGATCTGTCACTAAACCCGATCTTCACATTTAGTATGCAATATGCAATTATGTATATCAAAATGACAGAAATGTATTGTAGATATACATGTACATGATGGTACATGTGGATAACAGATGTGTATGATTGTACAGTCATGTGTCTTGCATGCATTGTTCAAGGTAAAGTCATCCTGCACCGCTGCACTGCGGCTACAACGTGCAATGTAAAGAGTAACCCGGAGGCCCGGGCACGTGACACCAGCCACCATATACCATGTTCCAGACATGCCAGTCTGCCTGATACTAGAGGAAAGTCGTTATATCCGATGTATTTTCACTGTTTTTCAGGTCTTCGGGCTCCAAAAAAGTGTCAGTAAATTCGACCTGTCGTTATTTTCGAGGTCGTTATACCCGATCTATAATGTACAGAAAGGACTTGCTAAACAACTTGGGCAACAGAATTGTGTCGCTAAACTCGATTTGTCGTTATACCCAGGGTCGTTATATCCAATCTCCACTGTACTATGAAATGACCCAAAGGCAATATGCCTATCGAGGGGTTCATTTCATTGCAAGAACATTACTACTACAGTGGTCCCTCTATAATCCAGCACCGTTTGTGCCACGAAAATCTGCTGGATTAGGGAGGGTGCTGGATTAACAAATCTGATTTACTGCTGCAATGTGCATGAAGAGGACATTTTGGCTACTGAAAATTGTGCTGGTTTATCGAGGGTGCTGGATTATAAAGTGCCGGATTAGAGAGGGACGACTGTACTAGTATGTACAAAGACAAGTAAGGATTGATGAGGAGAGAAACGGTTTTAGTGAATGAATGACGAGTTTATATAGAAGGAAGGCATGATCCATTATAGGCCCCGCATTCCGATTTCCAGGTCTGAGCCATCATCAATTATAAGTACAGTTGCACCAGTGTGTTCAACTTCATTCTCCCCGACCCGTAATTGTTTCAAAAAATGTTGACATCAGTAGGAAGTCACGCTTGGTCGTAAGTCAGACCGGATTTTTTGGTCTTCAATTTCCCTCTAAGAAGATGTGACTTATATCGTGGCAAATTCTGTATTTCCCCGATTATAAGTTGCACTCGATTAAAGTCCAGAAAAAAGCAGAAGGACAAAATGTTACGAATTGTGACGAACTGTCCACCTACGTTACAACGTAACCAGATCATAATTAAACAGTCAGTGAGTGCAACACAATGTCTCAAAACTGACAAGGAGTACTGAGACATTCAGCGACCTGACACCTAGCTCGTAGCACCTAGCTGGTAACATTTGTCCTTCTCCTTTTTTTACCATAATTAAATTGGCTCACCATCCGAGTTCAACTTTGATAAAAATCGCACCCCTACTTTCCGGCTTGAGCAATACTTTTCTCTAATTGTCTGCGAACTCCAACACAGGCACTTACACTTTTAGGAAATTTCTCTTCTCAACTCTAAACTCCAAAACGGTCTCTTCGCTGCGATTAAAATTAAAATTGTAACAATTTGAATTGCAGCGAAGAGACCGTTTTTGGAGTTTGGAGTTGAGAAGTGAAGTTTTCTTAATTCTGCAATACTGCTTGATATACTCACTTCAGTAGTAAGTCATGCTAGATTGTAAGTCGCACCCCCCTTTTCACCCCTAATTTATTGCGTAGGAAGGCGCGACTTACATCGGGGAAATGCGGCATTGCAAGCAAGGCCATTGAGTGCAGGGCATCTTCTACTTTCAATCGGGGGAGACATTCCAAGAAACATGTGACAAGTGATGGAAAACTATCCAACACATCTGAACGCCCGCGCACACGCATGCGCACATGCGCACACGTACACGAACACAAATTTCAACTCAAAGTTCGACAAAAAGCCAAACCTACATCACAGTTATGCTGACAAACCTACTTAAATAGGCAGCAGCAAGTTAGTTATCCAGGCAAATGAAATACTAGTAGACGCAAGGTCGCTGTTTCTCCGCCTTTCGTTGGATTTTACATGGAGAAGCAGTCTGTTACTTCCTCCGCGTCATCGAAATTGTCGCAGTTTGACTTTTGATATAAAACGGGGTATTTACTTACCAGCACTCGTACCAGAGGCAAGGAATTGGACATAGACGATGGTCATCAGTATAGGGTGACGGCAAAGTTCTATTTTCTGTTATTGGAAGCTGGAATTTTTGAACTAGACGCAATTTCTTCGCTGATGTCGCTGCGACGGTAATTTCGACTCGGTGAGATCAGTCAGGCGTTGCAGCCCGCACATTTCTCGTGCTTATGGCCATTCACTCAAGCCTCATCACTGTTTTACCTTAGTTGGGGTGAGTATGACTTCGTGGAGTAAGTGGCAGCGCTTGGAGAAACATCGAGGGGTCAGCAAACTAAACCCCTGCAACAGCGATAGAATTTGTCGCTCTGGCCGAGACACTCAGTACATGATTGTACCGGCAAGAGCCGTGTAGACTCTACACGTAGTGCTAGTGATGCACGCGCAGGTGCCGTACCATGGTATACCACTGAATCAGGGCCGGGCAGTGATGCTGAAAAAGAGGGCGCGCTGGACGTGAGTGATAGTACACTTACCTGCAGGAGCTGTGACCACACAGCTAAAATAAATGGGCCTGCCACGGCTAAAAAAGTTCATTTCAAGATCGAGGTGATTTCGCCGGCGGTAATCAACCGACCTCGCAACGATCGTGTATTCTTACTAGGCTTCGTTGGTGGTGAAGTAGAAATCATCCAGAGCTAGCAGACGACAAGCATAGCAGCTCTTGTCCTGTGGAGAAAGTCAAAGCGTTTGAGATGAGGCGCGACCAACTTTCAACCTTCCTTGAAATATTTCGGAACGAAATTTTTGCGTCCATTGACATCAGCGACGACGAGGACTTCATCTCTGCATGAAAACTCTCAGTCCAACTGTCCTGGAACGTTACTCTAGTCTTCAGACTATCATACTGTGTAATAAGTTTTGAATGGCTTAGCTTGTGGAGTTTGCAGTAACAAGTGACAAGTCACTAGTCAAACTGCGACAATTTCGATGACGCGGAGGAAGTACATGAAGTGGGAGCTGATCCAGGATACTCAACTGTTCACTTGGGGTCAAACTTTAGGCCACTGTACATATATTTCATCCATTAGTTTTCATTGGCATACTGCGCACTGTGCTTCAATGGCAAGAGGTGGGCCGCTGTTTACCTTCCACAAGAAGTTGCCCTTTTTGAAAGACGTTCGCCTCAAGTGGCAAGTCGCAGTGCGAAACAGCGCGTCCAAAACTCACATGCTTGGTATGGCGCTTCTAGTCATCGCAGTGCCATGAACCTTTGGCTCGGAGAAAAACATGCCGTGGTCTAACCGTGATGAACGTTTTCTAATAAACAAAACCCCAGGAGAGAATGTGAACATTGAGCCCGTCCCGGTTTGCCAACTGTTCCCTATTTGAAACCATATCCTCCACTGTACTTACTGTGTGGCAATTCACACGCAACATTGAGTTTTAGTTGAGGTAAGTCGACTATGGAATGGCTGGCACCATCCGATCCTTGTCGCACATCCGCATACGATGGACCTCCCTCTATCCAGAATACGGGCATATTTCCAGTTGGCCGTTTCTTGTGGAGGGCACCGATCAAACCCTTTGCGCACGGGGCATTAGATGTAACCGCTGCGTTAATCTTGGCGCAGAAGATTTTTGCCCGCCCATAGGATAATTTGACGTTGAAGGAAGACAGTATTTTGTTACTGCCCGGACACAGGAAATCCTCTGCAATCACAAAAAAAATGGACACAGGAAAGTCAGAGCATACACCCAAGACCACACCAGTAGTCAGTCTGGAGACACATGATTATATGGGTGGCAATCAGCGAAAACCACCCTTAGATGTTTCATAATGTTTTTACTTTCTAGAAAAGGTGGATTGGTGATGTGCAACGGTTCTTTTGACCGGGCTGAGAGCAGCACGACGAGTTCGATTTGAACTTCTTGCTTGATGTTACTTTGAAGTATGTCCACTTCAATTGTAGTTGAAGTGGTGTCGTGTGTCAACTTAAGTGTTTCTGGGTCTTGTCGCGATGGCTGTGAATATCGGTGTTACTCACAAAGCACGCACGGTGGAAGATGAGATTGAGGAGCGAATCCGTGCTGGATGCACTCGATACATTTCTCTGCATTCTCCAGCTCTTATCTATTATTTAACCTGCATACTAGATTATTTCGAAGGTATTCAAGCTCTCTCTCCACTTTAGAATGCCGAATCAACATTGCACACACATTATACAGTGAAGCCTGTCTAAGACGACCGACCGCTCAAGGCACCTTCAAAATGTGGTGCCTATTGCCAGGCGGTCTCCTTATCCGGGCTCATTTCACTGGAAAAAGCATCCCTCGGTCTTGGCTTCCGTGGTCTTCTAGGACAGGTGATCGCCTTATCGGAGTGGTCGCCTTCAAACAAGTTTTTACTGTACATACATTTCGCCAATATAGAAAACACCTTGTAGATGGTGAGTAGATCAGCTCACCAGCATGTGCTCAAAGACCGAAAATCCCATTCACTGAATCCATGTTTTCCTCGTGCCAGGCCACGAGTTCCCAATTAACTGTGGGTCGCAGCACGGCTGGAAAAAATCCTTCCGCGGCCTCTATATAGAGAAACCGAGTCTCACGCGAACCGTGATTTTTTTTTAAATGTTTGTAGTTTGTGTAGAAGACCCGTTCTAAAGGGGAAGTTAAGTCTAAAATGGGATGGTTTTTGTCCGGGGAAGGTGAGCCGCTCCGTTCCTCCTTTATCCCCAATCGAACTCGCACACTTCCACCCCTAGTACTCCACCGCTAGTACTCCACCGCGAGTACTCTACCGCTAGTACTACACCGCTAGTACTCCACCGCTAGTACTCCACCGCTAGTACTCCACCGCTAGTACTCCACCGCTAGTACTCCACCGCTAGTACTCCACCGCTAGTACTCCACCGCTAGTACTCCACCGCTAGTACTCCACCGCTAGTACTCCACCGCTAGTACTCCACCGCTAGTACTCCACCGCTAGTACTCCACCGCTAGTACTCCACCGCTGGTACTGTTTGTACCAGACACGCTTGCTCTGCCAGTGAGCGTCGTTTTGTCAGTTCTAGCTCCCTTTGCAATGTGCAACCTTACCCAGCTTCTGATCTTACCCTCGGCTGCTTTTGCGCTTTTCCGGTTCGCTCTGTCCGCCCTTGCACGATATCCGTCTATTTGCAAGCAGTACGACATGCACACATTGAACAGGGTCTAGAGGATCACCTGATCGAGACCTCACTTCTCAAGAGAGCGTTGAAGGGTGTTCAACGGTGCCATGGGACGGAAACAGTGAAGCCGAGATTGCCCAGAGCGATGCCAACTATGCCAGGGAAATTAGTTGATGTCCGGGATCACCTCCCTGCGTTGGCCGAGCATGACCTAGTTCTCTTCAAGTCGGCTGTGCGACTGGAAATCTTTAGTTTCCGAAGGTGGTCAGAATATACAGAGGGCCCACAACGAGACTGTGCATCAGAGATAAGTCAGGCAGCATGACCATCCTGCTAAAAATATCAACGTTTTTTGGCATACAGTTCAGTTCAGGCATACGGGTTTTAGCCCTTCACCAGCAAGTGCATTTTGTACATGAAATTCATAACATTTGAGAAGGATGCCAATAACTCACAACGAGACCACATGTTTGGATGTGAGAGTTATGTTTTCTTGAAAGTCTAGTAATACTTATTAACCAGGGGAAAATTCATTTTCACCTACCGCACACATACGCTGCTAAATTGGCACCTATACGTCTAAATATGGAAATTGCACATCTGCAAATCGTCAGAGTTCTGACATTGACATCATACTGCCAAAACAATTCGACTTCGGAGCTGAAACGAACGCCATAGCTATCATAGACTTCAGTGGTTGTGCCTCGCTCGCAAATAAGAGCAGCATCGCCCCAGAATAACTGTCCGATGGCCCCATAAAGTCGTGCGCAAGTCGCGCTGTGCTGCCATCACTCAGGTACGTAGAAAGTCGCTGGCCTAAATATCCGTCTCTGGGAGATTGTCGAAATTTTTTTCTTTTTTTTTACAAAGGCCACAGCTTCCAATCATGACATACAAAGCAGCGTTGCAGCATCGCAGGCATGAATTGTGGACGTGGTGACGGTGTCTGATGTGTTCTGCCGACGTAGGGTCTCGGCTTCACTGCACAGCAAACGCGTCGAAAGAAAACGAGGGGCTAATAATTATCGGGAGATGGGGGGGGGGGGGGGAGAAGAAGAGATGAAGGAGAGAGAGAGAGAACACGAGGATCACTATCCATGGTTTCCCCACTTTATGCAAAATCAGATTCTTCAAGGTACATCACGACAACATCGTCTTCAGCGGCTGAAGCTCCCGATAGTTGCATAAGAATTTTCTTGGCGTGAGCTCTGCTCCGCAATTGGAAATTCGCTTGCATCGGCGGCTGGAACGAAGTGTTTATCTCTCTGTCGTCGGTCCCAGAGCAAATGACTGCTAGGGAGAAGTCATCTGAGGACGAAAAGGAACTCACTGCGCCAGACGAAATACGCCTGACGAAGTTTTGACGGAGGCATACGGCCTTGCCGGCGAGTGTGTATTTCCGTAAAGTTTCGATCGGGCAGTTCTCAATGAAATCGAACCGGACACGCGTAGATCTCTTCAGCTACCGATAGGATCATACCTAGGCTATGTGAGGGCCACGGGAAATCCCCGTGGGCTGATGCTTCCTGTCATGCCCGGCATCTTTTTGTATGCATGTCGAATGCGTTGTATACGACGCATTCAAGTATGGGGCTACCGGTAAAGGGTTAAAAATATGATTTACCCATGCCTACATCACATGGTTCTTGAGTTAATTCTGGTTGTGTGTACATGTATTTGCGTGACCACTCCTCACATACATTAAGTTAGATCGGCAAAGGGTTAAGGAAGCGCCTAAATCATTCTTCCCAAATTTAACCCTTTATTACCGGATTACTTGCACAGCCTGCACCAGAATTACGAATTTCAGCACAATTTCCAACTTCACCAGGTCATAACTTTGGTCTCCTTCACTTGATTTGCACAATCTAGGGCTCGTTGGAAAGCTCTTGGCGAGCGCAACGCCAGGGTACCAAGCTCCATTATCCAGTCGCCACAAATCAGGCGCGGTAACACAGCAAAGTCGTCTCCAAGCGTGAAATGCAAGCAAATTCGTTCCATCAACGCCATTCCACTCTCCTTCATCGTAGAACGCTCAAATTTGTTTGAGACGATTCAAACTTCAGCCGACTACGTCATTATCATGTGCTTAGTCGCTCAAAGAGCACACGAAAAGGGATTTCCCCAAAAAATGGCGACGTGATCGATCAAAATTTTTAATTTGCCGAGGTGAGAATACGGCGCGCGATATCTCTGGTGTCCAACATCGTAACTCTTCGGCGATTGTTGCATTGGATAGCTTGGAGTTTCCGCTACCAAATAGACCTTTCGATTGTTGAATTCGCCCAAGAAATGATGGAGTTACGAAGATATTACTGGCCTGCAGACTTTCGATCATATATGATCGAAAGTCTGCAGGCCGGTAATAAAGGGTTAAATCATTGTCTAAGTCTCTCTTCATGTTCCGAACTGCTATTCTATAGAACTGTTTACCCCCCAGTCTAACATCGGAAGCCTCGCTCTATAAGTTCAAAGCTGCCCTCAGGAAATTTACAGCTGACTATGCTTATGCAATCAACGGAATTCCGCCACCTTGCAGTTGATTTTCCCCATTTCTCTCCTCATCAATCCCTACTTCTCTTTGTACATACATCTACATCTACTGTTCTTTCAATCAAATGAACCCCTCGATAGGCACATTGCCTTTGGGTCATTTCATAATAATAATAATAATAATAATAATAAATGGTGAAGACAAATGAAAACGGTTACAGGCAATGAGAAAGCTAACCAACCTGTTTTCACATCGGCTGGATTTGGCAGAACATCTGCAGGCAGGTCGCAAATAACCTTGCGCTTCAACAGAGCAGTTGTGGTCTTGTCGTGAAACACGATGTTCGTGTCGAGGTACTGTCCATTGTTGTCGTACGACGTCCAGGCAGCCAATGGAGAGTGACTGCCGTGAACCGTTGTCATTAGTGATCTGGCGCATGCGATGGACGCGGGCAGATTACCGCCATGCTCCGCACAAAGCAGCGTGGCCTCAGAAATAGTCAAATCTAGGGGGAAGTACGTATACGTTCTCGTCAAATCCTCATACATACACGTGTGTTCTACCGTCTCTGTCGGAGCACAGAACGAACATCAAGAGATGAATGATATCAGTGAAATAAACCATCTTCTCAAACTGCATGGGGGGGGGGGGAGTTAGTTATTAAGGTTATTGAATTACTGCTAGGTGGCTTGGAGCCAAGGGTAGGTGAAGTTCAATTGCAGTGGACTGTTAACCCTTTAAGAGCCGCCCCATACTTGAATGCGTCGTAAACGACGCATTCAAATGCAAAACTTCAAAAGATCGTAACTCAGTCCAATCTCGCTCAAATCCAGTGACCGAAATATCCAGGGCGAAGAGAAAACTCTCACCTGTCGGGAGAAGCAATCCGCGAAACACTGCGAGGAACGGTTCCTGAGATCAATCACTCGTAAGTTGAGCCGCGATCGCGGCAATTTAAAAAGCGTGCAGTGCGACTTTAGTATTGAGAATTTTTAGACTTTTCGTCACGCTGGTTTACTCGAATTTGCACGGGTTTCACTATTGATATTGTCAAGAGTACACAGCGAAAAAATTGGAACTCCACGATCGAGCAAAATGAAATATCTGGAGCGGGACGCAATTGGACGCATTTGGGGCATTTTTCGTACTGTCGCTGCGATCTAGCGCTGGATAGACGGTGTGCTGGCGATCATGATCGACCTCATTCTCTTTCTCTCGCGGAGACCTTTCCAGGAAGCCCTAGATTGTGAGGATTGAGTGAGTAGAACTGAAGCTATGATCCAAGGAACACGAAAAAATGCAGAATTTTGAAAATTTCCTGTGGCTCTTAAAGGGTTAAGAACAGGGATTAGGATAGGTGTGAGCAGACAGCTGACTGCACAAGGGCTGGATGATCAAGCGGAACATTCTCACACTATGCATGGCACTACAGCATTTCAGTTGCCTGCGACCGTGACAAGGATAATAATTGTGTTTGGGGGTGCCCACTGCGGGACTAAGTAGACCACTGATTCGTAGTCAAATAATACTGATCGCCTCTAGCACAATGGCGTGTGATTTACTTACTAGTACGGACTACGCACAACTGGTTAGCAAAGTTTTGTTCCCAGTGGCCGGTCTCTGAGTGAATCAGAGATCTGAAATCTTCAACACACGTCATGTCACCCTGAGTTGCGACCCGGGCTCCCTGCTCCTGACAAAAAGTCTTTGCCGTTTCGAAGGTGTTCAGTCCAGCGAGCTGATAATGGACCAAGCGTGTTTCCTGGGTGCATGAGTATTCCCCTAAGACAAAAAGGGCAGAGAGCATAAAGAAGAGAAAGAAGCAGCGAAAGCGATAGGAAGCAAGCAAGAAAGCAAACACGAAAACACACAATCACACAGAGCACCATCGGACATATAGAAGACAGCTCGCAAACACGCTGACACTTTGCTAACTATGAAACGAGCAAGCAGGCCTCCAACAAAAACAACATTATAATTATTTGAGTTTATAGAGGCCAGGTCAGACTGCGGTCAATTTTCAGTACCTGACGAAAAAGAACCTCAATTATGGTCTTTGACCAACCCACTGTGCCTGCCTGGTTCAAGTCCTGCCTGGGAGCGGTTTTTCCAGCCGTGCTGCTACCCACAGTCAACTGGGAACTTGTGGCCAGGCACAAGGGGTACATGGATGCACCTAATGGGGTCGTTTTCGGCACTTGTGCCAGTGGTTGTGAGACTTATCCACTCACCCCCACCGTTAGGCGCCGCTAGGGTTTATCGGGTGTTAGCGGCCGTCGTGAGTTCCCTCCGGGAACGGACACGATAATTTTTTTTTTAATTACAAAAAAAAACCAGGTACCCACTGTTTCTCAAACATGGTGTTAGACTGTCCCATTAGCCTAGAACACGGCTCACAACACATGCCCCACACACACTTTTGACAATGGGGTTTTTTCCCTTCTGCGCCGGTATCAACTGCGATCAGTTTGAAAAGACCCAAGTGTCGTCAGTATTTCATCAGAAGGGAACCCACAACTCATGACTGCCTGTGCTTGGTCTTACTGAGATTGAAGGCGCATGCCACAGTGTTGCGCGCATCCAACACTCGCTCGCTTTGCTGCTCTGGATCGGTATTGTGAAGGGTATATGAGTCGCCGTCCCTGAGGGTATCCTCCACATGGCGTAATAGCCACGGCTTAGCGGCGTCATGAGTGCGTGAACCCGCTGTTGGAACGGCTTGTTCTAGGCATTCAGCTTCCTGACTTCCAGCCGGTAAACGTCCGCCTAGACTTCGGCATTGCTCCGCGGCCTGTGTTACCGTAGCTAGATTAGTGTACACAAAGATGTTCGTTCTTGTCCTCAAGCACAGGTGGCTGCTCCCTGCACAATGGATCAGAGCATACATAACATGTAGCTTGAGGGTACAGTACGGAGGTGGTCATGGGTAAGGCTGAGTGTGTAGTGTGTCTGTCCTTGAGTGAGTGTGTAGTGTGTCTGTCAATGAGTGAGTGTGTAGTGTGTCTGTCAATGAGTGAGTGTGTAGTATGTATGTCAATGAGTGAGTGTGTAGTGTGTCTGTCAATGACTCGGTGAGTGTGTAGTGTGTCTGTCAATGAGTGAGTGTGTGTGTGTGTGTGTGTGTGTGTGTGTGTGTGTGTGTGTGTGTGTGTGTGTGTGTGTGTGTGTGTGTGTGTGTGTGTGACTGTTGTTTGTTCACCTGTGTTGGGTTTTTGTTGGTTTCTGTCAGTGCATTTTGTGTGTTTTGTGTGCTTTTTTATGTGTGTAAATCTGTCCACAGGTATATTCTCTCTCTCTCTCTCTCTCTCTCTCTCTCTCTCTCTCTCTCTCTCTCTCTCTCTCTCGCTCTCTCTCTCTTTCTCTCTTTCTCTGTCTGTCTCCCTCTCTCTCTCTCTCCCTTTCTCTCGCTCTCTCTCTCTCTCTCTCTTCCTGACACACACACACACACACACACACACACACACACACACACACACACACACACACACACACACACACACACACACACACACACACACACCTTCCTTCCTTCCTTCCTTCCTTCTTCCACTGCCATGACTGGCTATGTGGCCCCACACGGGGCAGACCAAGAGACGTGTTGTCCACCGGGCGGGGAACGCCATACTCAGCGCGCGCGGGCCGCGCGAACAGCGTTACACTTGTGCCTCGCAATATCCTGCGGCCGACGAAAACTGCGCGCACAAGTGCCACAGATGAGGGGCTTTGCCACAGGCCCCATGCGGGACTGGACAATAGCGTCGACAGCATCACGGCAGGTGACCCGCCATCCCTGTCGATCTTGGACGATGTCACCAAGCTGCTCCAGAGGAACGCCAACAGCCATCAAGTCGCACTTGCGGAGTCCTTCCAGCGCCTACGGGGTCCATGCGGTGGACGTTTGGAGGGTAATGCGCTGTACAGCAGCTGACGAGGGATCCGATCTGGCATGCGGGACACGTGGCCAAGCCATCGAAGTCGATGGACACTGACTTTATCCGCGATCTCCTCCATATCACCCCACATCCTGCGAACCTGGAAAGAGGAGATGTGCTCCTCGATCTGCCGGCCACGATTTATCTTCAGGATGGAACGCACGCACTGCAGGTGAAAGGACTCCAGGCGACGGACATCACGCTGCCTGACGGTCCAACTCTCAGATCCATAAAGAAGGACCGCCAGGACAGTCACTCCATACACGATGCGCTTGATGGCGATGCTGAAGTCATCACTGGCGAAAACCGACTCCCGCAGTGTACAGAACGCACCCGATGCAGCAGCAACTCGCCGAGACACATCAAATGAGCTCCGGGCGTCTGGCGTAACATGACAACTGAGATAGCGAAAGGCCTCAACGTGGTCAACAACACCATCCAAAGGGGTCTGGTCGGCATCCACAATACCAGCCCCAGCCACCATGAATTTGGTCTTGGACATATTGACACTAAGGCCAAACGCACCAGCTACATCCCTGAACGAGGATAGAGCCCTCTCAGCACCAGCATGCATAACTGCGAGCAAGGCTGAATCATCCGCAAACTGACACTCCGTCAGCCGAACTCTGCGATACTCTGCCAATCTGGTGTTGAAAAGCCGCTCCCTCTGAAACTGGACGAGTGGGATCCCCAGCTCACCATCATCAGCAATCACGCCACGCCATCTCTCGTAAACTGCACACATGTATAGGTTAAACAAAACTGGGGCCATAGTACAACCCTGCCGGAAGCCATTCTCAACCCGAATCGGTACAAGCAGGTCTCCACCCACACGAATACTGGCAGTCATGTCGCTATGGAAGGAACTGATGATGGTGATCAGATTCCCTGGGACGCCAAGTCTAGCCAGCACTCTCCACATAGCACTCCGCGGAACCGAGTCGTACGCTTTCTTTAGATCGATAAATACAGCGAAACCTTTCGTGGCATGTTCGTGCAACTTTTCCAGGATCTGCCGCACAGCAAACACCATATCCGAACAACCACGGCCCCTGCGGAAACCACACTGCGAGTCAGGCAAGCACCTTTCTCCGAGAACCTGCAGACGATTGGCAATCATGCGAGCAACTAGCTTTCCAGCCACATCCAGTAACAATATCCCACGCCAGTTGTCGCACACACACACACACACACACACACACACACACACACACACACACACACACACACACACACACACACACACAAACACACACACACACACACACACACACATACACACACACATACACACACACACACACACACACACATACACACACACATGTGCATGTTAAGTGTTTTGTTGGCTATTTAAGAAGGAAGGCATGGTGGCAGAGTTATGGTGCAGTGTACTTATCCGGCGACAAAATCATCTTTGATGTGCAAATACACCAAAACAACAGCACTTACTTGGTGATATTTCGCACACAACGCTGTGCGTTGGTCTTGTTTCAGAGTCAATGTAATAGTGCTTGTTGTCAGTTGCCAACCGAGTGTCTCCCTGCCTTGAAACGTTTCTCAACCAAGCCGCATGTGGACCGGTGGCTGGAAAGTTATGTGTCACGCATTGGGTCGTTGTTGGGATCTCGCCATTGAACAACCTACACAACTCTACCGCTCCAGAAAAAGTTTTTTGGATGGGAAAGTACTGAATGATTGATGTCGGGTTAGACTGGCATTTCAGTGCTGTTGAAAATGAAAACATACACACACACACACACACACACACACACACACACACACACACACACACACACACACACACACACATGCACACACAAACACACACACACACACACACACACACACACACACACATACACACACACACACACACACACACACACACACACACACACACAGACCGATACTCAAACATAATGACTCCCGCTCTACCCTACACATCTCAAGGGTAGACCATCGCCAATACTCATACGTTACCAACACCGAGTGATAAATTCTGCCTGACGGCATACCAACTCATTTTTCTTCAAAGCTACTAATGTTTTCAATGCTATCGTGTTAGGCATAACATTCTCTGTGCTGCACTGATGAGTCCACAAAGGAGGAAATGACTACGTGGTGGCAGATTGACAATTTCGCTCCTGTTCTTGTAGTAGCCGAGCACTCTCGTGTGGGGCGGTGTCTAGGAGGTTTGCAGTACGCAGAGCTCACTGCATTGTCAGCTTTAGCAGTCTGGTGCGGTACGTTCGGGCCGGCATTACATTTATTTGTTCAAGGCTATCTGGTTCGGCCTCATCTTCTCTGTGCTGCTCCGGCGAGTCCACAGAGGACAAAAGAGTTCTGTGTGCTGATTGAGTGTACCTACTTAAAGCATAATAGTTATGATGGGCCTCATGAGCTGTCTAGGCTTTAACAATAAGAATAAAACAATTGAAGAGGTTGAACGACAAACACAGCTCGTCCATTTTTTGGTCAATTTAGAGTTGACCATAGATTTGGATTGTCTCACTGACTGCTTTCAGCTCGTATTTGTATCCCAATGCTATGACCCTTTACTGCTGGGTTTTTTCATTTCAGCTTTTTTTTTCGATTTCCACAGCTGCATACTCACGTTTGGGTAATTCGCACACAACCTTGAGTTTGGGCGGCGTAACAGGAGAGGCTAAGTTGTATTCCACGCCATTGGATCCAATTCCAATTTCAACGGATGATTCACGGTCATGTTGCAGCCATGTTATGGGCTTGGTACCCGTTCGGCCAAGTACTTCCAAGAACCTTGTTGCGCACGCCGTCTTTACAGGTATATCTCCGTTCAGCTTGGCACATACGGCTACGGCTTCCCAATAGGGCAAATCGATGTCTAAGTACCGAAGTCTTGTGTTGCTCGATGGACATTGGAAATCCTCTGCAACACCAGAAAAAAGGGAAGAGTAACAGTGTTAGAAGATGAGCTCGTAGTCTTTCCCTCATACTTCCATTGAAATTTTTATCTGGTGCGTCCAGAGCGTGACAATGTCGAGACCAGTTGGTCGACGGAGCGCCTGCCCCCACCACCACGGCTGCTGCATATTCCCATTGCGTGCACCACATGGCTTTTAGTAAAATAATAAAAAAATCAAACAAAAATCAGGAGGCCTGCAGAGGTGGGGATGTGCAGGGGTCCTGGTGTCCTGTGTTGGAAGTGTCCGGGGGTTGCGGGCGAGAGACGAGAGGAGTTTGGGGAGGGGGGGGAGGGGGGGGGGGGAGATAATTAGCCCCAAACCTCGCGTCGGCATACTATTGACAAACACACCATTCCACCAGCCAACTCGTTTCGCCGGTCTCTCCAGATTTATAGAAAACTCGTTTGCGACATGATTTAAAATGTGTCTTTTCAACAGGAAGACACACAGGTGAAGAGTAAACGGAGTGCTTCACCCACGCATCTCATTAGCTGCGGGATACCACAAAGATCTTGAATCATACCTACACTCTTCCGGATATGCATGCACATGCCCTCGCCCCCCCCCCCCTCCCTCCGTGCGTGACAGTCACACATGCATGGTAGAGGAGTATAGGAGTGTCGTGTTGAACAAGAAATGTGTTGTTGATGCGAGGCGAGAGAAGTTTACTCGTTCCGTCGTGGTGCTGGGGATGCTGGAGCTGGAAAGCCCTCTACCAGCACGATGGCGCAAGTCCCCAGACGCCCAAGGCAAACCAGCGGAATTAGGTGCGACGAGGGGCCAAGAAAGTATTTGACATTCCAATGCGGGGGGGGGGGGCACTCAGCCAGGTTAGTCGCCAGATTTGAACTGCAACGACATGGCATTCCTAACAAGCCTGCAAACTGATGGCGAGATGGTGGCAAATAAGACAGTGTCCGACCTGGAAGTGGCGGCACAAGAGTCATGGTCAGCATATGCTGCAAAACTGTGTGGGGACGCCTGTATGCCTTATTCAAAGGCATTGTTCAAGCACCTCGTGGTGACACACAGGTCACGCTGCCCACGCTTCCTCCAAGCACCAAGGTGACGTCAACGACTGTTCCTTTCCCGTTGCTGTTATACGTGAAAAGCAAGAGGCACTCTACGCCAGCAGCTATAAACACCAGCATTCAGCTCAACTAACGGCAACTCTCGAGTGATGCAAAGTCGAATGAACTCCGGACCTGTAAAAGCATTAGTGCAAGACGGCGCTCGCTCGCTGTTTAATTCTGTACATTCGCTTGCTTCCTTTCTTCGACTCACTCCACTAGATTCTTTTGCTGACATTTCTTTTATTGTGGCGGAGAATATTCATGTATCATGCTTCTTAACTATGCCTACTGTTAACCGCACAATTTTCGCGTTACTATTTTTTTTGCGATTCCTTAGAACCAGCAAGTTTGCGATGGCAAACGCTCTGGGGCCACCTACATCCACCCACTGTTGAAGTTAGATTTCACCATAATTAATAATCGCGTTACGCTCTTCTCGCAAAATAATAGCGAACATTATTCCTTGTATGGCTGTTGGTGTGTGTAATGGCTACCGAGGGTAACAGTGAGTTGGCTGTGAGAGCGTATGGAGGAGAGGAGAGGAAGAGTTCTGAACATTAATCCGTAGCGAATACTAGGCAGTTTACAGTATTTGAAATTTGCCGTACTATGTTCTATAGCGGAGTCTCTTTTACTGGTAATGTACTAGAAACAGACAATGTGTGAAGAAACAAACCTGCTTTCAGAGTTCCCGGGTCGGGTGTAACCAGATCACCTTCGCAGACAGCTGTTCGTGTTGTACTGAGTATGTTGAGGCTATCGGTAATTTCGTTACTACTGTCGCGGTATTCCAAGCTCGGGCCCTGTCGCATCCAGTAAACCACGGCACGTCTTGTATTATGCCAAGTCGTCTTGCAATTAAAGGAGTCCGTGAGTGCTTTGTTTAATCTAGCGCAATGCATAGTGGCCTGGCTGAACGTCATCATAGGGCGCTGGAACAACACCACATCACTCCTACTAGTTGAATCTAGCGAGTAACACGATTCATGGCCTGAATCAACACAGAGAAGATCAGTAGAGTTAGTAAAATCTCTCAACATCTAGGTTCATGTGCAAACAACAGCGAGGTTATGAAAAATATCAATTGTCCACTCATAACCATGTATAAAACAATTAATATGAAACAATTCCAGAATTTTTTCTCGTGACTTTCATCAGTGGAACATCGTCACATAGTAAGAATCACTAAAACAACCAGTTATATAGCTAGAATAATACAAGAGAGAGATTGGAAGCTTTGTCACAACTCCGAGCTTCACGTATCTCTACGATCATCAGGCAACTGATGGATCCAAAATGGGCAGCCAGAACATAAGCGGGAGCAAGGTGGGAAATTCCGAGGGGTGTCATAGGCAACCGGCGTATCATAGCGCAAGAGTCAGGTGCAGGCGTGAAGTTGCCAAGTCTTCAGACTTGGGGCTATGCAGCAGTAGTTCCGGTATGAATGATATAGAATAATATGAAAAGAAGCGTG
This sequence comes from Sycon ciliatum, assembly GCF_964019385.1. Lineage (NCBI taxonomy): Eukaryota > Metazoa > Porifera > Calcarea > Leucosolenida > Sycettidae > Sycon > Sycon ciliatum. Next base: position 14,763,298 of record NC_088653.1, read on the forward strand.
AGAATGCAGCAGCTAGCTCGGGGCTATGAGTAATGAGAGTAGTGTGAACTTATGCAGTAGATCTGTTATTTAAACACCACAGTTGAACATAATTTGGTAGCACACAAATAACAGAAGACAGGGTTTGCACTAGGCCTTTTGTACCATTGCTTTCGCATACAATCGAGTACTATGGCGATTAAAACATGGTAGTAAGCAGGTCATTATAACGGGTACTTCGGCGGTCAGAGTCTTGAAAGCAAAACAGAGAAGGGCCTAGTGGAAACCATAATGGCTTCTGTGCTTCGCGAGCTGATTGCTTTCCTCCAAGCAACAGCCTGTTTTAACAAATTTCCAAACCTGCTCCAAATTTCGAACATAACAATTAGTGTTGGAGGATGAAGAAGGCCTGGGGGGATGGGAAGATTTTTTTATTCCTTTTTTTACACGAAAGTCCAATAAATTCTCAAATATGTGCGAGAAGTGGTGGCATGGCCAGGCTGCTCTGCCAACCTCAAAGGCCTCGGCGTCCATTCAGACAAAGTGCGCCACAATGCTTAAAAGTCATCCAAACACCCGGCAAGGGACAAAAGCTAAGAGTGAAGAGTACGAGTTAATGTGAAGGTGTGTTGAGAGCAGTGCTAATGTGCGGGTGGCAATATCTCTTAGTGGTTTTTGGTTTGTGGTGGAGGAATGCATGGGAATCCCTCGTGTTGATACAAGTCAACTTTTTAGATGCTTATCTCTGGCACACATTTCATCATTTACCTGTATTGTCCCAGTTCTGCACGCTTACAATCATATGCTCAAGCGCAGAGCTCTGCCCTAGTCTATGTCTTTAACGCTTTCTTTGCTCACCTATTGCTCATCACTTCTTTCACAGATTTGGTATTATGGAAAGTTTGGAAACCCCCTCGATAGGCGAAAGACTTTGGGGAATCCTTAAACATAAAAATCACAAATACAAACTAGGGTCTCGGCCAGGTTCTAGAACAGCGATAGGTGCATGTTGGTGTGCGTGAACGGAGACAATAATGGCAAAGAATGCGAGAAGTGGAAGCTGGTGTCGGGTTTTCTCTGGTGTATTCTACCATTCTACGATTAGTTGAAAAAACGAGAAGTGATGATCCTGACTTGAAGACAACAAGTGGATTGGCTGTAATTGAAAGAGATTCTTCTGTTCGTTTGTTTTAAATTTCTGCAAATGCAAAAAAATGTTACAACACTTAGCAGCGGCACAAACTTCAGGCTCTTCGCCAAAATGTTACCCATTGGCCAGATCCAATGATGCTGATCCAGACTTACATTTTCACATAATCCCTGCTGATGGGTGACTGGCCCCAAACGTCAATGACGTTTTCGACATCCCAAACAAAATAATTTTCATCCAGCTCATCGGCCAAGAGTGAATAGCAACTATTAATGGAGCGATTGTCAGTTGACAAACCATCTTCTAGTTGCAATGCAGTTGCGTGATATCCATCACTTTCTGAACATACTCACTGACTTACACGACCTAGTTAGATTGGACAGGTATTTATTTTATTTTATTTTATTTTCTTCCAAGCAATACATGGCTGGGTAGCCAATGACCACTTTGCGTGGCGATTGCAGCCACACAAAGTTTATAGCTAGCCACGGAGGTATGAATTAAACACAAGACGGACATAGGAGAATCTCAACCATCCAATAACTTACTTGTGAAAGTCGAATCTGCACCAAAACAACGCCAGAAAAAAAACCATGAGTGAATCGAATTTCGTCTGTCACGACCAAACATACTTATTATGATTATCTGGGCTTGGCTAATTTCCGATATCACGCAAACACTGGCTTCATCAATCGCTTCGGGACCTCATTCATCCAAGGTGAAAGTTTTTCCAAGAAACCCTCCAAAGTTGAGGGATACTCGACATTAGGCCACGCCACTTGATTTCTGGTTGTCACAGACATTGACTAATTAGACAAAGTTAGCTAGTCGTGTTTGAGTTCATGCTTTATGCCTAGCTTGGCACGTGACTGGATCATGGCTGCCACTGAGAAATCAGCAAACATGAAAAACCTGTAGAACCTTCCATTGGACAAACATATTGTGCTGTTCAATGAAATCCAAAAACGCAAGTCAATGCCATCCTGGCCGCTGCACATACCTAGATCTACAAACACAGGGGTGTGAAGTGGCGTAGAGCACAAACTGGATTCACACGCTCGAATTTCATTGAACAGTATTGCAAAATAAAGGAGTGCTCATTGCTTACGGTGGAGAACTCAAAAGACCCAAAACTTTCCTTGGTCTCCAGGCCATTGAATCATGATATTGGCCATTACTGCTAGTTTGATATCAGTTCAGTTCAGTTCAGTTTGTTTATTTACGGATTCTCCAGAGGTAAATGGATACCTATCATGGGAGTCTCACCAAACCAATACAATATTGAAAATAAAATTAATAATATCAGGTATGGAATAAACTGAAATAAGATTTTTCCACCGGTAGGGCTATGCACTGGTTGTGCTACAGAAAATTAGTTCACTCAAATGCAACGTGCGAGAAAACAGTTCGCTTTTATAGGCCAAATATGGAAAAAGAACAAACAGTGTAAACAGAACCACTTGAATGTAAGAACAACTATATCCACTTACGTTTTGTAACTGGTTGCGCAAATGCTGAACAACACAGAAGAGCACACAGTGCACGTTTAGTGAGTACAGGTGAAATCCTGATAATACGAATATGGCTTAATTAGAACCTACTGCTTAATTAGAAATTTCTTCCGGGACCCATTTTTGTCAATACGATTTTCACATAACAATTTCTGATAATTAGAACCTCGAACTGGGTATGTCCGGTTACCGTAAAGACGTGGATAAAAGCCGGGTTTGCATACAAGCACATCGCTGATAGAAGCCTGAAAATCAAACGAGTCAAATGCATAAGCCTGTCGCGCGTAGAAGCCTGGCTTCTATGCAAGCGCGGATCGGGTAGGTCAAGAGTGCATGCGCTATGTACGGTGCATAGTGAAACTGTCGCCATACCGGTAGTCAGTGGTAGATCTACGCGTGTCGCATGCAGAAGCCTGGCAGAAATATCAGTGGTGCATATAAGCATGGTTTGCATACAAGCCTGGTTTGCATTAAAGCCTGATGCAGAAAGCGGCTTATGTACTTATAAGCCCGGTTTTTATCCGCGACTTTACGGTAATTAGAAGTCTCATGGAATCCATTTACATAGAAAATGTGTGGGATTTGTGCTGATAATTCGAAGTTAGCAAAGCATAAATAAAAGTTCACTTTATTTTCTGCAAACCAGTTTGGTTTGCATGCGCAGGCAGTTCAGGATCCACTAAATCTCGGTCTAAAGTGCATAGTGCAGCTCTGCGTGTCAATGCGAGCATTTTGACATACATAATCTGTTGTGGTGACATGTTTGGATAATTAGAAGTTTCATCCCGGCATTTTCGTGCTCGAATTATCAGGATTCCACCTGTAATGCCTTTTTACGCATGTCGAAAAGCAGGGGCACAGGACACGGTACGGTCACTACGGTATTGACTGTACTACTTGTTGCCCTAGGTACCCCGTGAATCAATAAAATAAACTGATCTGGACGAAATTTCCAAAATGTTCCGTTCAGATGGCTGATCGCGTCACACTAAAAATACCTTCCGGCGCCACTACGAAAAAACAGTGGTCTAGCAGGGCTAGGAACTCAGGACCAGTTGTCGGGGGAAACCGTTACGTCCAACCTGCACTGTTGAAGTAGCAATCATTATGATGGAAAAGACGCAGAGCCGTCATCACTGAATAACTCAGTTGCAGTTGGAAAGCTTCCCACACTGACATGCCCTCTTACCGTGTGCATGCAGGAGGTGTGAGACGGTGATGGTGTAAAACCCAGGTTTTAGGAAGGTAACAATGACTGAATGTGACTATATGCTTTGGTTCTGGTGGTAAATATCTCACTTATACCTTTGCCACTCCACTTGCTATTATCTGTTATTCCTATGGCGCGAGATGTTGTTGTGTTTATGCGGTAGGATTCTCTTCTCACGATTTGTTTTGGTGCTGGCGTTGAATGTCTCACCTACACATCTGTCACTGGATTCCCTGGTTTCTATTATTCTTATTGGCAGAGATTATGCTGCTTCGGCAGTAGGACTTTGGATGAAAAACTTCATGGCATCAGTGTTTCATTCGTACCTGGCAATGGCGATATTGCCAAAACGTTATACGTAAAAGAATTGGTTGGGTACTTGCAATGCTTATGGAATGGGTGAACCCACCAAACTACTATAGATGAAGCTGCAAAAAGCCTCAATGCAAATTCTCGGATAGCTGATATTCTGATAATCGGCATTCTACTGTGTTTGAATGTAGCAGAAACCAACCAGCACTTTCAAAGCACAAAGGACGTGAACTCACCAGCGTAGTGATAAGAGGTGAACATGACGAAGATGACAACCGTCAACCCGAGTTGCCGGGCCATCCTGCTAGACTATCTGCAAATCACAAACAACAGCACACACTCCATTATTCACCCCAGTGTCTGGAGAACAAAAAAACATAATAGTTATTATGTGCTGTCCCAACTTCTACACTTACACATGTAGAAAAACCCACTTCTAACACTCCCCTGGGTAGGCCTTGACGGATTATGCAAGCATAATTTTTCGCATAATTCCTACCAAAATCGAATAATCGCATAATTCGAGGCAAATTGCATACGAATCGCATAAATTGGAATAATCCGCCTGTTCGCATCAAATTCCATACAGTTGTACATGTTCTACAAGTACAAGTAGATGCACCAGGAAGTCGTAGGTTTACGACTCCCTTGATAACATGTCCAGTCCACCGCAATCAGTGACGGTCGTAGCTAGGCTAGGACCCCGTTGAACTTTCGCTACTATAAGTACAACTCCCAGTACAACGCCCTCTACGAAAAAAGCTCTTGCGCTAGTCGTCATGCATGTTTTTTTGCGAAACCAAGTTGGCTAGTGCTGTGGTGTTTTGTCGCAAATGTGCAGCATAATGCAGCATAATATGATAACGTTTAGCATAGTAATATAGTTAATAGCATATTTCGGCAATTTTTCAGTAATGCGAAAAGAATATTTTCACGAAAATATTAGCATAATCCGTCAAGGCCTACCGCCGGGTACATAAAATCTCAAAGGCGTATAACTTCGGTATGAATAGCCACATCGATATCAGAGTAAGTGTGAGAAGGACCTGAGCAATATTCTGAAAAAATTGTCAAAAAGCTCCAGCCAAATTTGAAATAATATAATATTATATTTCAAAAATACCACGCATCTATATTTTTTGAAATGGACTGTAGGCATATACTTCCCACATAAACTGCTTCCCATATACGGCAAATTGGCTTAGTGCTGACGGGTCCATTGCACATAGCAGGCGGGATGCGCCTCTAAGCTCAATATTGTTCTGGTTTCATATAGGAGCAATGAATCATAAAAACTGAAAATGAATCGCTCGGACAACTTTTTGGGCCACTAAAATCCATTTCCTAAGTCTAGTTCCCACAATGGGAGCAATGGGGGGGGGGGGGGTAAAGGTTAGAACGGTATGCATGGGACGGACTGTAAAACTTGAGCTGCCAACATGCAGTTGGAAAACCGGCATGCCGGATGACTGACCGTCGAATAAGTGACACACCCCCTTATTTGTATCTAGAGACGCAGAATGATGAAAACAGGGATGGAAACAGCTGATCCAGTTGGTGATACATCACGGTACAGAACACTCCCCAAGCCGGATCTGCTCGTTTCCTTTGCCCTATACTACCCTGCACATCCTGCAATTCAGTGTGCACATGAACGCCTAACTGAGAGCAAACGTGCCAAACAAGTTCAAGTTTCATCTCCTCGTCGCCAATATCTTTGCCGGAGGAAGAGCTGAAACCATTCATTTTCCGGATAGCTGCTGTACGTAGAGTGTGACCAGCCTAGTCTGTCAATGCTCCGTTCAGAAGAAGAGTGGGGCTTCACCACCGATGGCGTGGTGCCGGCACAAGCCATCACCAGTCAATGACTCTTTATGCGGCGAACAGACAACTTGCATCCTACGGCGACAAAAGTGTCCATAGTTGTACGCATGTTTGAAACAAATATACACGTATGAACGAGCAGAAAGCGTTTAGAGAATAGGCTTACAGGAGTCTAACACACTAGGGAAGTTCAACAACCGACATCTTTATGTACGTTACTCACTTGCAGATATGGCTCGACAAGACCTTCTTCCTCTCCTCCGATATGCGTATTCTGCGACAGCAACGATTACTTGATCTCTACTGAACAGTGGCAGTAGGGGAATGATTGCTTCCTGCGTAGTGCAAGCAGTTAGTATCGTCTACAAGTACAACGGAGAAGCCTGGCGGTTCAGACGCGGCCAGGCGCCTCTGGCGGGACCACTGCACATGAAACGTCCCGATTTGGCGTCGACAGACTGGGACGGACTGGCGAGCATGAAGGGCCTTCATTCTGGGATTACAAAACCAGCTCTACTCCGTCCCCTAGTTAGAGCACAGGGTGTTTTCTTGGCTGACGCGTTCCTGTGCTTATAGTGCGTACGCGCATGCTAGCTTTCTCGCTCTTTCCCTGCACAAAACGATAGGGAAGATGGATGTCGTATTGCTGACGGAGAAGCATTTCGGACCTTCACGTCCAATATTCCTGTAATAAGTATTGTATATGGAAACCGGGTGCCACAAGAAATAGACTGGGTCACCGTTAGTGTGGACCATGCGGCCATATATGTGGGCCGCAGCTTATGTATAGCATTGAGCCTGCGGGAAAAGAGGCCCGTTATAGGCCATTCAGACGTTTTTTTTACTAGGGTGTTTCCCACAGACCTATGGTCTTCTTACGGGAGCCCCTACAGTCACTGGCAAGCCGTTTCCAGCGCGACAAACACCTCGTGAACACCAGATATGCAGCGTGAGTCAGTGTCGCTCCTGGACTGTGAGAGCAGACCCTGGGTCGTTCACAACGCGGTCTCCAAACCAGCCAGTTGCAAGCCCGCGGCACAACATTACGAAATACTGGTTGCGACTTCGGCGATGATTTGTTTGAAAAGGGTTTGCTCAACCAACACAATTGAGCTCGTGCTATTCCGCCGACTTGACTTGACACTTGACTGACTCACGACTGCCATCCAGAGCACACGAGAAATCCATCGAACCCTCGACTCGGCAAACCTGCAAGAAAGCACCACTCCCTAGGCCCTCCGGCTCCTCAATACACAGTGTTTCGGGGAATTCAACCCTCATCAGTTGTGCCCGAAGAGTACCACTTATATAGTGCTATGCTCTCCAGGCACAAACATCACCAGGGAGACAAACTTACAGAGAAGCTCCGTTTCCAGCGCAAGAAAGCACCACTACCTAGGCCCTCCGGCTCCTCAATACACAGTGTTTCGGGGAATTCAACCCTCATCAGTTGTGCCCGAAGAGTACCACTTATATAGTGCTATGCTCTCCAGGCACAAACATCACCAGGGAGACAAACTTACAGAGAAGCTCCGTTTCCAGCGCGACAAACACCTCGTGAACACCAGATAGCAGCGAGTCAGTGTCCCTCCTTGGCGGTGAAAACACTCAGAACAGACGTTGAGGCCCCTCGGTCATTCACAACGCTGTCACCTCCAAACCAGCTAGTTCTCACCGTCCAGGAGCGACACTCTGACTCACGCTGCTATCTGGTATTCACGGGGTGTTTGTAGCGCTGGAAACGGAGCGTCTCTGTATTTCCTGTGTCGTAGAACACGACTAATGCTGCAAAATACGTGTATGCTGTTATCAATTTGCACCATCAGTAATCTATGCCACAATTTCCAATTTTTTTGAAGCTGAATTCTATCAATATCAGTGCTATTTTGGAGCAGAATGCGAGCATATTCAAGAGCAGAGTCCACCAAATTCTCGAGCCCTATCCACCGGGGCCCTAGAGACTCTCGAGCATTTGCTATAAATAATCCTTTGACCATCCTTCTGCGCAGGTTTGGCGGAGATTTATTTTGATTTTTGCCCCTCGATGCCTCGCAGGTTTGAGACCTCCCGGTAAAAGTTTTTTTTCTTCTTTTTTCGGTAGAGTTTTGTTATTGATCTGTCAAGCTCCTTGGCTCTTTGTAAGGGTCCGCAGAGGATATTCAGGCAAGAATAGGTGCTACGAACAGAGCGCTCGGCTCCATTTCGTGGAAGCGTCACAAACTGAGCTCCAGACTTTGTATGTTCTCTGCCCTCATTCTGCCTACTGTAAATCAACTAATTTTCGCTGGCGATTTAATTTCGCTGATTTCGCCGCTGGGTACCAACAGGCCAAAGTAAAATCGCAGGCCAAAATTTGTCATAGAGGCAAATGATGCCTGCATGTGAGGGCAACAAATACATGTACCAATCGATTTCTTTTTTGAAAACCCCAATCGGCCAAAGTTAAATGACGCCAAAAGTTTCATTTCGAGATCGGCCAAAGTTTCTCACCGGCCAAAATTTGTTGATTTACAGTATTCTGTTGTATTACTGCGGACTGTGGGCACTGCCACAGCAACTCAGTACTCGGCTGGAAGCAAGGCACCGGAGAAAATGGCGGTACCTGCTTGGTTTTGGGTACCCTCACCACATGTCAAATGCCACGGTGTACTCCTCAACGCTACAAGACCCAGTCAGCACTATCTGTCGCAGACGTCGACTGCTCTGGCTGGGCCATGTTGTTCGTGAAGGACCTAACTCAGCGTCTTACCAAGCACTGGAGATGGCAATTAATACCCGGGGCATCAGGCGCCCACGTACGTGGCCGGCCCTATCTCAGATGGATTCACAATATTAAAAATGATATAAAGCACGCCATTATTGTTATTTCTGACTGTTTTGAACTGGCCCTAGACAAGAAAAATGGCTGATGCCTGTGGAAAAATGTGCTGCGCTTGCGTAGTTGTTCTTACTGCGATATGTTCTAACAATATTGAGATGCCTTTTGTTGGCTCTTCTGCCTGGATTTAATGGACAGATACGTTAAGCCCATGGATTCTTCCATGTGTAACATGCGAACTAGGCCCTGGCGGATAATCCCGGCAGAATGTCGAGCAAAATATGGGTTATTTTAGATTCTCTGTCCATTCTGCACTCACTCGTTACGCACACATCCGCACACTCACTCATACGTGTACACCACTATTGAACACGTGAACAATGCCAGTGGGCATGGGGGCCACCGCAGCACAAAAGACAAACTTGTCAGCGCCTTCTAGGTTCAGCCCGGTCCTGCATAGTACAGCCTCGACCAAATATGCTTGCGCATATTTCCGCATATTTTTGTGAGACAGTTCATTATGGCATATTGAGCGACAAAGGGAATATTGGAATGAAAGCCAGCATATAATTCAAATATTCTGAAGAAAACGAGGACATGTACTAGTACATAACATTCATACTATGGACAAAATGCGTTCAGAAATGCCTTTTATGGATGAATCTAATTTATTTTTCATTATTAATTTTTATTGGTTTGGTGAGACTCCCATGATAGGTATCCATTTACCTCTGGAGAATCCGTAAATAAACAAGCAACAACAAACAACAATTTGGAATGGTTGAGGCGTTTGCTACATTTCCCCATGGATGAACATTATTGCTACGGTTCCTGGGGACACACCCCAGCCATACTATTCCGCATTTGTTTTGATTTGCACCATCAGCATGATAGCCGTGGAGCCAGTGAATATTCCAAGGTTGTAATTTTACTGAAATGATCTACACTTTCTGCTTATGTCCAGCATATTTTGGCATATCTTTTTGCATATCTTGCTTAAAGCCTTTGGCATATTATGGACCTTTTCCCTGATATGCGTTATAGCATAATATGCATAATATGCATTTTTTTAGCATATTTGGTCGAGGCCTATCCCATAGCTCAGTGGTTGGAGCATTGCTCATGACAAGCAAGGTCCCGGGTTCGAGTCCTGGTGGGTCTGGCGATTTTTTCTCTTTTCAGGCAGTTCACTTCCCCAATTGATCCTTTGAATTATTATTATTATTATTATTATTATTATTCAAACAGTAGTTTGGAGGCGGTGGGAAAACAGTTTCGTAATAAGTATTCGCATGCAACGACGCAAATCCACACAATTCAGTAGACACTTCTTTTCTATCAAACGTTTTCTTTCCCTTCTCTTCAGGATAGTACAGGGAATGTTGGAAATTTGGAAAAACACATAACTATATAGAAAAATAGAGAAAAAGTCAACACTTCAACATAGGCGATAAAATGACTAAAGTGTGAAAAAAAAAAAAAAAACTCGAAAACAAAAGCAGCAAGTTGTAGACAAACACGTTGAACACATCAAGAAGCACTTGTCACACTTTCACGAGGTGTGACACCAAACAACTGCAACGATAACACATTCTCCTTCTGTACACATAGTTCTGGATCTAGTTTACGAATATACAGAGCTTCTAACACAGCAAGATGTAACTTAGACCTTCCACGAGTTAAAACCGAAAAGACATCATCACTATACAACTCACGACAATTAGCACTTCCCGACAAATGACGCTTGATGGACGATGTCCGATCATTTAGCTCTGTCACCTTCGACGTTTGCCGTTGTTCTCTTCCGTTGGGCTTGTTGACACCTCCAACGTCCTTTGAATTCATGGTCGTTTTCGTTTGACTCCTCGGTCTTCCTCGTTTCCTCTTGTTGATCGTTGTTGTCACTTCCAGTACCGACGTATTCAAATCTCCAGTACTTCGTCTCTTCACCTTGCTTCTGGTAACTCTTCCGGTGTCCGTGAGCTCCGGTGTCACATTGGGCGGTTTTCGGGATGGTCTTCCTCGCTTCCTCACGCTAGTCTGAGATGGGCCAAGCTCCCCGCCCGTCGAGGCGGAGGCGCGCATGCGTACATCTACACTGGACGCAGACAAAGGCGTTCCAGTATCGGACTGCACAGCACATTTTGGAGGACGGCCACGACGAGGACGAGTACCACGAGCGTCAACAGGGACAAGACCTAACGGCACATGTTGACGGATGCGTGCGCCCAGGTGTTGAAGGGTTCTACCTACGTACCGATCTTCACATTCTCGGCACTGAAAAAAATAGATAAGGTTGCTTCTACTAAGGGTAGGTAGAACGTCCTTCTTCACACTGAACGCACGCGTCGTTCCAAATACTAAATACAATTTCACGCACGGGTAAGACGAACAGACAATGTTGCGCACCTCCTTCTCGACGCGCGCAGAACCAGCACCCACCCAGGGTAAGCGGAGTACCACGGGGCACCTGTCCGGTCCAAATGGTTTCGGATCCTGCGTGATTTGTTTGTTATTAATAAGTTTTGTTAGTAGTGACGAGGGGTATCCATTGTTTGTCAAAATTGATGTGAGCCGCCTAAGTTCTCCTTGAAGAAGGTGAGGAGAGCAGATTCGATGGGCACGATAGACTAGTGCTTTGACAAGGTGAACTTTGGATTTAGTTGGTGTGTAGCTTCCCCATGGAAAGGACACATTCGAGTTCGTGGATAAGATCAGGAAATCGAAGTTTGAGTCGTGTGGTTACATGTGCTCGTACGATGTCGTCAGTTTGTTCACCAATGTTCCATTGCGTGAAACCATCGATATTTGTGCAGCAGCGTTGTACCATAACAAGTCTGTGACTCCACCTGATTTGAATGAGAGCGAATTTGTCAAACTCATGTTAATGGTCACTTCTGGTGTTGAGTTTTCCTTTGACAATGTCATGTATAAACAGTTGGATGGAGTTGCGATGGGATCTCCACTTGGTCCGGTATTAGCAAACATATTCGTTGGATTTTGCGAGTCATCCATTCCCCCATCGCTATGGCCTTCGGTGTACTACCGTTTTGTAGATGATGTTTTTTGTCACGACGAGGACCAAGAAACCTGCGAGAACTTTTTAACAACCCTGAACGGACTACATCCTGCATTAAAATTCACTGCAGAAGGTGAACGGGATGGTGTGATATCCTTCTTAGATGTCAATATTACCCGCAACAACGACACCAAGAGTTTAGACATGACGGTTTACAGAAAACCCACCTTTACTGGCTTGTATATTCCATGGGGAAGCTACACACCAACTAAATCCAAAGTTCACCTTGTCAAAGCACTAGTCTATCGTGCCCATCGAATCTGCTCTCCTCACCTTCTTCAAGGAGAACTTAGGCGGCTCACATCAATTTTGACAAACAATGGATACCCCTCGTCACTACTAACAAAACTTATTAATAACAAACAAATCACGCAGGATCCGAAACCATTTGGACCGGACAGGTGCCCCGTGGTACTCCGCTTACCCTGGGTGGGTGCTGGTTCTGCGCGCGTCGAGAAGGAGGTGCGCAACATTGTCTGTTCGTCTTACCCGTGCGTGAAATTGTATTTAGTATTTGGAACGACGCGTGCGTTCAGTGTGAAGAAGGACGTTCTACCTACCCTTAGTAGAAGCAACCTTATCTATTTTTTTCAGTGCCGAGAATGTGAAGATCGGTACGTAGGTAGAACCCTTCAACACCTGGGCGCACGCATCCGTCAACATGTGCCGTTAGGTCTTGTCCCTGTTGACGCTCGTGGTACTCGTCCTCGTCGTGGCCGTCCTCCAAAATGTGCTGTGCAGTCCGATACTGGAACGCCTTTGTCTGCGTCCAGTGTAGATGTACGCATGCGCGCCTCCGCCTCGACGGGCGGGGAGCTTGGCCCATCTCAGACTAGCGTGAGGAAGCGAGGAAGACCATCCCGAAAACCGCCCAATGTGACACCGGAGCTCACGGACACCGGAAGAGTTACCAGAAGCAAGGTGAAGAGACGAAGTACTGGAGATTTGAATACGTCGGTACTGGAAGTGACAACAACGATCAACAAGAGGAAACGAGGAAGACCGAGGAGTCAAACGAAAACGACCATGAATTCAAAGGACGTTGGAGGTGTCAACAAGCCCAACGGAAGAGAACAACGGCAAACGTCGAAGGTGACAGAGCTAAATGATCGGACATCGTCCATCAAGCGTCATTTGTCGGGAAGTGCTAATTGTCGTGAGTTGTATAGTGATGATGTCTTTTCGGTTTTAACTCGTGGAAGGTCTAAGTTACATCTTGCTGTGTTAGAAGCTCTGTATATTCGTAAACTAGATCCAGAACTATGTGTACAGAAGGAGAATGTGTTATCCTTGCAGTTGTTTGGTGTCACACCTCGTGAAAGTGTGACAAGTGCTTCTTGATGTGTTCAACGTGTTTGTCTACAACTTGCTGCTTTTGTTTTCGAGTTTTTTTTTTTTCACACTTTAGTCATTTTATCGCCTATGTTGAAGTGTTGACTTTTTCTCTATTTTTCTATATAGTTATGTGTTTTTCCAAATTTCCAACATTCCCTGTACTATCCTGAAGAGAAGGGAAAGAAAACGTTTGATAGAAAAGAAGTGTCTACTGAATTGTGTGGATTTGCGTCGTTGCATGCGAATAATTATTATTATTATTATTATTATTATTATTATTATTATTATTATTATTATTATTTGTAAGGAAGGGTTTGCTCCCCATACCGGAGCTCGCGCTATTCCGCCGACTTTACTTGAAACTTGACTGACTCACGACTGCCATCCAGAGCACACGAGAAGTCCATCGAACCTTCGACTCGGCAAACCTGCAAGAAAGCACCACTCCCTGCTCAATACATAGTGTTTCGGGGAATTCACCCCTCATCAGCTGAGCTTGAGTAGGCTGAGGAAGATTGTGCTCCGGTGTGGGGAGCAAACCCTTTCTTACAAATCATCGCCGAAGTCGCAACCACTACTTCGTATTATTATTATGTCTCCTTTATTCACTTCTTTCGAAGGCGATTAGCCAGACCCACCGGGAAATATTTCCATGGGTGGGACACCAAAAAGTGAAAAAATAGAAGAGCCAAAAACCAAAGGGACAAGAAATAGGGGAAGGAAGAGGAAGAAAGGAAAGAAACTCCATCCGAACTCCAACATCAAAACAATAATAAAGAATTTGCAACGACAGGTATTGTTCAAAAACAGGTATTGTACAAATGATGAGGACGTTGATATTGTTATGGGGGATTACAAAGGAAAAATCTTTATCCGTTTATCAGTTACTATTATTATTATTATTATTATTATTGTTCAATGGTTTGAATTGAGGGAAAGACATCAACAAAAATTATTACTGTTATTAATATATTTTTGAAAGGATTGGGAGAACTTCAAATTCAAAGGATCAATCGGGCGCGGGGAAGCACAGGTCCAGAAATTGTGTAACTCCGTTTTTGCTAAAGTTGCTGCTTTCCTACATGGCCGTAGAAATTTAACAAATGATGCAAAGCGAACATTCTACTTGTCTATTATTCAGTCTACCCTAGACTACGCCAGTAATGCTTACCTACATTGTTTAAGCACAACACTGTACAATAGGATTGTGACCGTTAGTCACATAGCAATGAAGAGAGTGTTTGGACTCGATCGTACCACGCCCACTGAACTAGTTCTTCGCTTATATCACCTCTATTCTTTGGAACAGCGTATTAGCCTCAAGCTCTATGTTTTTGTGTACCGCTGCATCTTGCTAGTCCTCTTCTTCAGTCTTTGTACCAGCTTCGGGCAACTGCACCTGGTCACCAGGCATGCACCCGGGCAAGGCACAAAGAGCCTTAGTTCTCCCACTCGTTTACACGCAGTATGGCATTCGCTCCATTTCTTTTCTGGCGGTAGGCAGGTGGAACTCTCTTCCAGCTGACTGTCGACAGGCCCACTCTCTTGCTCTGTTCATTAATATGGTTACACTTCACCTAAAGTTCCCAGTAAAAAGGCAGTAGCCTGTTGGGACTCCCCTAGTCAAATAATAAAAACTACTACTAACTACTAAAGTGAACTGCCTGAGAAGAGAAAAAAACGCCAGACCCACCAGGACTCCCATAGCTCAGTTGTTAGAGCATTGCTCATGACAAGCAAGGTGCTGGGTTCGAGTCCTGGCGGGCCTGGCGTGTTTTTCTCTTTTCAGGCAGTTCACTTCCCCGTCTGATCCTTTGGATTATTATTACTATTAATATTTTTTATATATTCATGTTTTAGCACTTAGGTTATTTTCGTGAGTTTGCACCCCGTGTTCATGAGTTGTTTCTGCACTGTTCATGCCCGTTTGTCACACTTACTCTTTATTTTAGTTCTCACTTTTTGTAAAACTTACCACAAGTTACCCGTCATGTGTCACACTTCTTTGGATTTTTAACCTTTGTTTTTCCCTTGATCTCTTTAGTTCCGTATTTCCACTGATGATTGGAACGTGAAAATCGATTTTGGAAACACACAAAACCAAACCTTGAACAAATTGTCATGTTGCGTGGTGATGTCTGCGGCATTCATACTTTTCATTGCTATTATTAAATATTTTTTATAATCGTGTAGGTGAAACAGTGCCAATAAAGTTGAATTAATGCTTGCAAAAGGCAGGCTTGAGTAAGTGAATGTAGACAGCTTGTAACACACTCAACTGTGATAACCAGCTAGCATGGAACAGTACACTGAAACAATTTGAAAGGAGACACACGGTAAGGAAAGGCTTACACCTTTCTTACACTATGTGAAGTTCATCCACCGTCCGTAGAGGGCTCAATTTGCGGAAGGCAAGGAGCACTATACACCTAGATTCTCGCACCCTTTGTAGCTCAATCACAAAAAAAGTTATTTCCAATCCACGCTGCTCACACGGTATTAATTATTATACTAGGGTGTTTCCCACAGACCTATGTAGTGACAGAACAATCACCCTTGCACCTTGTTGTTGCTCTCGTCACTTTGTAACCTTCAAGGAACACATAGTTTGAGCATGTATTTTGGTTTGTTTTTGTTTTCTCCTTTGCATTAGTCGGTGCTTGCATGATCACTGATGACAATTGAAGAAAAACGTAGCCTTTGAAATTTTTTCCGAAACAATACAGTCATGTACTTCTTGCTGTACCTAGTCAGGGTATACGCTATCTGCCGCCAGGGGATCGTGAAGGCTTGTCTGCACCATCAGTCCGTGCGCCAAGTTCAAAAAAGGCGTCTAAAAGTTGCACTTTTATTTGCAACCGCGGGAAATTTGAAGACGAATTTAGTGACATACCGAATTCTTCTCAATTTTCGACAATTGGTTACCTTGAGAATACAGGCTTATCCTCCTATATCGATTGCTTTTGCGCCGTTATCGTGTTAGAAGGGTGAGTGATGAGCACATTTTCGAAAGTGCACCACGATATTCGACATCTCACGTCGTTGCGGTGCCTTTTTGTTTCTCTTCTCAATTTCCCATTTCGTAGATACGTCGCAGGAGATTGTGGGCCGTCTTATTTTGCAAGGCTCTATCTCTGATAAAACTACGCGAATGGGCGGACAGATGGTGTTGCTATAGGCCAGGAAGAAACCACGAGTGTCCGCATTGTGACCAAGTCCAAATAGGCCGCCAAAGCCAGGGCTCGAAATTGCATCCTGACAGGCAATGCGGACCATGTGTAGCCTGCCAAGATGTTCCCCTTGATGGCAGATATGCCCACCCCGAGACCACGCAATGCTGGGAATATGCACATCATCCTACAATACCACGAAATGCATGTATCTGCAAGAAATGCATGAAAAGGCTCATAAATCATTCAGCAGAGCCAATGCCTGTCACTGACAACGTGCAGCCTACAGAAGCAATGCCTGCACAGCATGTTGCAGCAGCAGCAGCAGCACCAGCACCACCACCAACACCTGTACCCGTACTCGCAACAACACCAGACTGCTCAGTAGATGGTTGTGACTTGCCACGGCATGTCACAGTTTCATTACAAGCAGTAGAGCAGTAGACTTTCATTACAAGCATTAAACGATCAGCCAGCGGGTCTCTGCAACCGGCATAACATGCAGCTACATGACAGCAACAGGCCCACATGCACCATGTGCAGCGCACAAATAAGGAGTGTTAATTAAGCGTAAATGTCCGAACGTCGGAGCCGTTCAACGTCAGCTGCACGCTGAGCGTGGTCTTACGGTCACCGCGGATAGTGCTTTTTGCCTAGCCTGTTATAAAGGCCAACTGGATATGGTGGACAGTCAGACTACTGACTTCAAGCTGGAGAGCCTGATGCAGAGTATAACAGACGAAATGCACCAGTGCACCTCACCCGAGGAGTCCGCATTGTTGGCAACAGCAAGATTCGTCTGTCTTGCATTCCTCGAGAACCGTTCTCTTCTTCTGGCAACGGCTGCTGATTTCTTCACCTCTTCTTTACCATCCATCAACTGCAACAACCGGTGGCTACTGTCCAGCCTTATTTCGAAGCTTGGCGCTCATCTCAGCCATGGGTCATATGGTACCAGTAAGAAACGAGGTACGCTCCTGTACCGTACAGGGTGTGACACAGTTCTGTGCTTATACAATTCCCTCGCCGTTGCACGATCCGAGACCCTGAAACACAGAGCACAAAATGAAACCCAGCGCACACAGCACACAAGCCAACCCAGTGGCCCATCATCCTTCGTGTCAGAGCTGTCGGCTGCAATGCACTCACAAAATTAATCAAAAGTCAAGCACAAGAATTCAAACACAAAGAGCATAACGTTCTAACTTCACTGTCGGAAATGAAGCTGGACGCAGTGGTGGATAGTGTGGACAGTGAGTTGTGGGGACACATTTGGCTGATGATGTACGGCCAATCAAAGTCAGAAGGAAGTCAAGCATCCAACCACCGTGCAAAGAGGATCAGGTGCTTGTTTGTGCTATCATGTATGATGCATGCAAGCACACCAGCATGCACTTACCCTTTCCAGCTTGTTCTTTCGGACTTTGTGGATGCACATAGCAATTCCAGCGAGCTCATGCGAGTACTAGCTCGAGCCGGCGCAACAGCAGGTGTCGACTCCTACAAGCGATATCAAAAGACCATCATTGATAAGAAATCAGAGCTCGGAATGAACAGTGAGATACCTCGCGCAAAGTTCTCCATTGCAACAGTGGATAATATCGACAAAAACGAGCCAGGCAAGCGAATGTACTGCGGAGACCAATCAAGAGGCTTTCATGGTACATCTATTCAGAGCATCACACCAAAGCCCATCAGTAGCAATATTGTCGCGTGCAACAACATACATGTACACCGAGTGCCACATCAAGGATTCCACTGTGCATCACAGCCTGCCAACACGAGTGAACCACAGGGTATGAGAGGCAGGTCCCGTGCAAGAACAATGATTGAAGGCCAGAAGCCACAAGTCGACCATCAGAGCACGCAGAGACACTTACCTACACCCACCCCAGTCACAGCTGGATGATGACGTTCAGCCTGATTGGCCCACTGGACCTACAGTAGTGTAGTGCTGTTGATGACGAGCGCACAAGACCATCTACAGAAAGCACAGAGAATCCAGAAAATAGGGCAAAAACCTGTGACACAACTATCACACATGATCAAGATAAGGCTGCAAGTACAGAATGTTCAGTATGCAACACCCAACCAGCGCCAGATGTGCGTGCGTGTGTGTGGTGTGTATGTGTGTGTGTGTGGTGTGTATGTGTGTGTGTGTGTGTGTGTGTGTGTATGTGTGTGTGTGTGTGTGTGTGTGTGCGCGTGTGTGTGTGTGTGTGTGTGTGTGTGTGTGTGTGTGTGTGTGAGTGTGCATATGTGTGTGATGCTGAATTCGAAGACACATGCTCTCACAATGCATTCGCATATGCTGCGGACGCTGAGTCTCCAGCTCTTGTTTTGTTTCAGGCCCTGCACTTCTGTGCAGCTGTGCTAAACTACATAAAAAGTTTCTTTGACTATGTACTCCATCTATAATTATGTAATGAACGTCCTACCATCTGACCATGGTACATACAAAAGAAACTGTTCAACCGACTACCTTCAGCCAGAACTTTAGCAAACTAGATTAGCAGCCAGGAATACTGCTGGATTTTGATTA
Organism: Sycon ciliatum; assembly: GCF_964019385.1. NCBI lineage: Eukaryota > Metazoa > Porifera > Calcarea > Leucosolenida > Sycettidae > Sycon > Sycon ciliatum. The sequence goes on from NC_088653.1 coordinate 14,782,228, forward strand.
AAATCTGGACCCCAACCACACGACTTACATAGAAATTCCGTTTAGATGTCGAAGACACAACAGCAAGGGGACTAGTTTGCAATGTCGAGATGCCCAAGGAAAATAAGCAGCCAAAACGTCCTTGTTCAAGCACAATTACTTTAGTGCAAAATTCCACACAATTCGACATACCTCCACGAAATTGTGGGCCGCTCCATTTTGCATAGCCTCATTGGGATGTGCTTTGGGAATCCAAACCCAAATATATCTACCTTTCGCTTAGAGCATAAGCCGAGAGTGTCCGATTATGCTATCCACTCCAGCACGACAAGCAAGTTGATGGTACGATTACGACGAAAAAATATGTAGTGCAAACACAGGTCTTCATGGTCTACAGTTGGGCGCAACGAACCTCAGCTAAAGTGCCATAGGTTACAAAGGGACATACCTCAGCTGCAAACCAGTTATGAACAAGGATTCCTCCAGCACACGCCAGTTCAGGTCCAAATAAGGTTGCAAAATACCAACAAAACAATTGTGTCGTCGTCATCTTTTTGCACCTCGATTTTTCCCGCGGTTGCAAATAAAAAAACAGGCTACTCAAGGGCTTGGCGCACGGACTGCCATTGTTGTGGGGATGGAGGACCACAGCGGACCGCAGTCTGCGCCATCGTGCCCCGATATGGCCCTACACTACCTTATACGCTCTAGATTCGTAACAAAGGCGGTGCGCGTGCGGAGTAGATCTACTACGGACTCTTTGCGATAGTGCACGTAAGTGGCTATAAGGATTTCTCCATCTGAAGCCTTCGTACCCCGATATGGCCGTAGGCTCTAGATATGTAGCCCCGCTGGTACGGACTTTGCGATATGTGACGCAATAGACCGTATATGGCTATATATATCCGATGCTCTTACATCATGACGTTAGAAGAAATCTGCTATCTGCACCCTCGTGCCCCGATATGGCGGGAGATGGCCCGAGACGTCGACCCAGTCTACCTCCGGAGCTCCACCTCTTGTTGTATCCGGCTTTCAGCTTAATTTCACGCGTGTATTGGTTAAAACAAGCATGCATTGTACGCACATGTACGTCACGGCCAAGTAAACACTCTGTGTGTTAACCAGGGAGGTTTAATAGCAAACCTGATTTTGTGATCAAGACTGCATGCGCCATGCTTGGCCAGACTGTCGACGCCAAATCGGGACTTTTGCACGCGCGGTGGTGCCGCCAGAGGCGCCTGGCTGCATCATCCCCGGCCCAGGCCATCCTCTTTGGTTGTCGACGAAACCAATTCCCAATTTTAACAGCTGCGTTTATTTGTAATACGCAGCACGCAACCATTTGAAAACCTCTGTCTCTCGGTAAAGATCAAGGACAAATTGGTTTCGCAGGATGCATTAGGTATTATGGGAGGAGTGGAAGAAGATATTCTCAAGCCATATCTGCAGGTGAGTAGTAATATAGTATTCGAATGAATTTTGGAATTAAAAAAGAGAGGGCTGTCGCCACTGGCGTGGCTAGTACGGCCATGGTCGTGCCAGTTTTCGCCAAGTCCACGTTCATGGGCTGCTGAGTGTGCACATGATTATCTGCAAGTACGTACTAGTAATAAGCTATCATCATAAGCTTCTCGCTGGAGTCTCTACCTCATCAACTGTTCTTCTTGTCCAGTCTTGTCTACTGCGCTAGCTGTCATATCTGTTGCTGGAGGAATGTGCAGCTGAAACAAACAGATCGATGAGTGCGAAGAAGTAGAGAAGGGTCCTCCCAGAATTTTTAAATTGAACATGTGGAAACGCCGAGTGAGAAGGCAGATTTTGCCTGTGCTTCTGGTGAAGTAAAGTAAAGTAAAGTAAAGGTAAACAAACAAACAAATAGTCTGTCGTGTAGTGTATCGAGGTAGAGAAGTGTCCTCCCAGGATTTTGAAATTGGACTTGTGGAAATAGTCCGTCCTGTAGGCGACCTGGGGCCGTACCACCCCCCAGGAGCTGGCTCCGGGCCTGCAAGTTATCCATTTTGCTGTCCCTTTGGGAAAACACGGCCAATAATTCAAAATTCCGCGGGGAAAAGGGGGGTTTTCTGCGGAATTTTCTGTGGTAAAATCAAAAATCTGCGGCACTTTCTGCAAGTTTTCACCCTCCTTGTTGAGGATATGACAACTATTTGCATGAAGGAGCACTTTTCACACTATGCTTTGCAGTCACAAACTGACATGCGAGTGAAGAATTTTGGAGATCCTGCACTCACCCGCACTGGGCAAGAGCATAATGTGCTCCAACAGATCGCGAAGTAGTTTTTCTGCTGCTTTCTGAGTAGTAATATTACTAATTTACCCTAAAAAGTTCAAATTCCGCGGGCGAAAGTGTAGATTCCGTGATTTCCGTGGATAATAGCAATTTCTGCGAAATTTGCCGCGACCGCGGAATCGCGTTTTTCCAAGGGGACAGATTTTGTCCAACACTAACGATTATAAGCAGGATATTGTTGAGTCAAAAATGTGCAACAATTAGCACAAATATAATGAAAATAGAAGAAATCACATGGAAAAGAGTTGTGAAGCAACTATCCACGGTTGCTGTTGGGGTGGGGATTGCTGTTGGTTTGTTCACTGGAGGTGTGTGAGACCTAGGTCTCAGGTTGTTGAAAGCCACAGAAACATGTCACTGTTGTGCCGTGTTATAGCACTTTCTGACTGCTTATTGCCTTGTCACAGTCGTGGATATTTGCTTCATTACTCGTTTCACTATGATTCCTTCTATTTTAATTATATTTATTGGCTGTTGTCTGATGATTGGTTTTTGCCATGAAACTCTGAGTTACAACAAAAAACAGCCCTATTTACTTCCTTTTGTGTACCTCTTGCGTACTACGCTCTGCCCATTCCGGGCATTTGAGCACTATTGCAGGTTAAGGCGCACACCCTCTGTATTTACTGGCTCAGTATCCGAGTTAAATTGGCAAACTGATTTACCGTAAAGTCGCGGATAAAAGCCAGGCTTATAAGCATATAAGCCGCTTTCTGCATTAGGCTTTAATACAAACCAGGCTTGTATGCAAACCATGCTTCTATGCACCACTGATATTTTTGCCAGGCTTGTATGCACATCGAAGCCAGGCTTATCCGCATACGCCTACCCTAAGCAGTCAAATATTCCTGCACAGTTCAATTCTTAGTAACATAGCACACCAAGTCAAATCTATGTTTCGCGTGCCCTACCGCACGGCTTGGAAAAATAGAATGTTTCATCTCCCGCACCTTCTATGTGCCATAGCCTGGAATGCAAGATTATCGAGAAGCTGATAACCTCTGGTTTGCCATACTAGCTAGAGAATGTTCGCCAGAGCAGCCATCGATTCACTCGTCTCGGTTATTTTTTTTCTTGTCAAGGATTCGAAAAGGTACGTGCGCGCGCGGCGACGAGAAGCATGGAAATAACTTGGTGTGGCCGTATATTTGACTGCTTATGGGTTGCGCAGTTGAACGGTGCCTTCACTGCATGGTGACTGTGCTTTGCCTGGTGGTTGCGCAACAATGGCACACTCCAAGCAGCATGCACTAGCCTATACATGTTGGTATGAGTAGGACATGGTGGAACGGTTGCGCAATCATAAAACTGGGACCCGTGAAGTTAACATTCTGGAATTGGAAATACGGACTGTTTGTTGTGATAAATCTAATATGGACTTCTCACTAGGTGAGTATAGGAAATAGAAACCTCGCAAAAGACCTCGGCTTCGCCTCAGCATTTATACTATATTGACCATGTACTCGGTATTATACATATCGCTTAGGCTAATGAATGAATATTCTTCTGAAGTGGCTCAGTCAATTCACTCAATCAGACCGTCCAACAGTCATATTGTCCACGGAAAATGCGGATAGTGAATATCCAGTGGTGAAAGTTCAAATTTTGATCAAAGAACCTGCTCTGCATCGACCTGGGGAGAAAGTCATAAATTTGTACCTCAAATCACTTACAGAGCACCTATGTTATCAGAGCTTTGTCCACGTACTCTACGTAGACAACTTTCCGTACTTGGAGTGCAAACTCGCGAAGTCATGTTTTTTTTCCCGCCCACTAACGTAAAGTCGTTCAACTTCACGTAGTGCGGAACCTGCCTATTGTCGTTTCTCTCATCTTCAACACGAGAGAGAGGATCATGGTCGGAGCTGCATAATACAGAGCACGCGCCGTTGGAGTCAGAGAATTTTCGAATGTTACTGCGTCCATTCGAATATCCTTTCTGATGTCGGTATTCTGGAAGACATTGCTGTGCATGGAATCATGTGCACGGTTCGCTCCACTGGCTGCAGAAAGCTGAAAAATAACCTCATGGGAGCCTACCTTCCTCTAGCTCTGTTCCGTGCAAACCAGTACACCTGACCACGTCTGGGCATGCACTCATGTTCGCTGTTCTTTGATCGCTTACCACTCTCACTTGTTCTTTGCTCAAACACTAGCTCTTTGCCAAATTTTCAAAATTTCTCATAGTTTCCCGTACCCGAAGTTTCCCTTTCAAGACTGCGTTCCGTTCATTCTCTCTCTTCTCTCTCTCTCTCTCTTCTCTCTCTCTCTCATTCTCTCTCTCGTTCTCTCTCTCTCTCTCTCTCTCTCTCTCTCTCTCTCTATCTCTCTTTCTCTATCTCTATCCCTCTCTCTCTCTCCGTACATTATTGTGCTCTCTGTTGCTCCTCTCTCCTAATCGATTTGCCCTATGCTCCTTGGTTGTGACCGTTGTTGATTACAATTTGCCTGTATGTGAACATCTTTACATTGCATGTCGTTGATTATGCTTTGCAGATTGTCTAGCATCATGGAGAACCAACATGGACTAGCGACAGTCATTTTCCTGATACTCACCGCCTGTACTCGTGAGTTCAGCTTGTCTCCAATGCCCAGGCGTGGGTGCATTTGTGCCACATGCTTAGAAGTGATGCCAC